>NW_025767209.1:770000-803146 GCF_003918875.1 Haliotis rubra | reverse complement strand
TCCACTGTTTATCGTGTTTTGAAAAATGTGCAAATGGATGTAGCACATTGAGGCTTTCAGGAGGCGCAGGTGGGCTGAAAATTGACTGTCGGTGACAGGAGGCGGCAATTATTCTTGTTTAAAACAAACGAAGGAGTTAAAACTTAAGGCTGGATATGATTGATAGAAGAACTGTGGCTGTTTGTAAGCAGACAATTAGAACTGAGCTGCATGCAATGGGTTGGCCGAAAAGTCGAGGAATTCATTACCGATCATGAAATCTGAACAAAAGGGCGAAGGTTGAACTGGTTAACACAGCATGGAAATTTTAACTGGGACGAGTGTGATGATTTTCAGATGAAAGTTCTGTGTGACTGTTTCCTAATATGGCTGAATTCCTCAGGACCAAACAAACTGAAAAACCTATGTATCAGCGCCCAAAGTACGGTCCGAAATTTAACGTGTGGGGTAGCATATCTGTGTTAGGGGCAACGCCCACTGTGTATTTAAAGGGAATATGAACAGTGAGCGGTACACAGTGATATTCTCGAGGGACATTTTACTTCTATCTACTCACGTGTTCTATGGAAATTTTGGATTTTCCAGCAGGACAACGACCCTAAACATCGTTCAAAGCATTCACACAGGCCCGGTTTTCGGACCCAAAATATAACATTATTAGATTGACCATTCTATTAGCCCTGACCTAAATCAATAAAAAATGTTTGGGGACTTATGAAGGAAAGTGTCAATAAGAAAAATCTGACAAATATTGCTGAAATGAAGAAGAGGTGGTCCGATGTTGGGACTGCATGGACCACGACTTTCTAATTTCTGTGATCAGTAGTATGCTGAGCCGCATTGAAGCCTGCATTGCTGCTTATGGTGACTTGACAAAATACTAACTGTTCACCTGTCTTTTGAATCTGGAGTTATGTTCTACTAATATTCACATTTAATCACGTGAGAAGTAATGAGTGAATTTTTTTTTTAAATTACAATCTTTAAATTCTCAATAATTTCTGGTTCTACTGTATGTATGAGTTTGGATCAAGCCTATCGCCTTTATTCTTATAGATAGGTTTCTGAATTCAGCCAAGTATCTGGGATATTATCTGGGATATTATCAGATGAGGAATATAAGGTTAAAGAACTCTGTATATGGAGGTAAATGATTTGCACTGTGAATGGTATAATCATTTACAGCACAATCAGTTCAGTCGCTTTTGTTCTTTTAATTGTCTTAACTGTACACATTCGTTACATGACAAATAATCTCCAGATGACATTCACACACCTCTTACATTCTCTCAACACCACAGTCACATCCCTCTTACATTCTCTCAACGCCACAGTCACATCCCTCTTACATTCTCGCCACACATTCACATCCCTCTTACATTCTCGCCGCACATTCACATCCTTTTTACATTCTCGCCACTCATTCACATCCCTCTTACATTCTCGCCACACATTCACATCCCTCTTACATTCGGCTCAACACCACAGTCACATCCACACTCTTACATTCTCGCCACACATTCACATCCTCTTACATTCTCTCAACACATGACATTGACATTCTTTCATAGATTCTCGCCACACCACAGTCACATCCTCTTACATTCTCACCACATGACATTCACACACACCTTTCCGTTCTCGCCACATCCATATCCTCCTTACATTCTCTCAACACCACCGTCCACCCTCTTACATTCTCACCTCCTTACGGTCTCGCCACACATTCACGCATCCTCTTACATTCTCTCAACACCACATTCACATCCCTCTTACATTCTCACCACATGACATTCCACACCCCTTACGTTCTCGCCACCATTCCACATCTCTCTTACATTCTCCACCTCCTTACGGTCTCGCCACACATTCACATCCCTCTTACATTCTCTCAACACCACATTCACATCCCTCTTACATTCTCACCATGACATTCACACACCCTTTACGTTCTCGCCACACATTCACATCTCTCTTACATTCTCTCAACACCACAGTCACATCCCTCTTACATTCTCACCACATGACATTCAACACACCCCTTACGTTCTCGCCACACATTCACATCCCTCCTTACTTTCTCTCAACACATGACATTCACATACTTTCATAGATTCTCGCCACACAACATTCACATCCCTCTTACATTCTCACCACAAGACATTCACTTCCCGCCTTACATGCACCTCACATTCACATCCCTCCTCATATTCTCGCCACAACACATGCATAGCTCGCCTTGCATTCTCACAACATGACATTCACATTCCTCTTAAATTCTCTCAATACCACACTCACATCCCTCCTTGCATTCTCACAACATGACATTCACATTCCTCTTACATTCTCTCTCAATACCAGATCCACATCCCTCCATACATTCTCACAACATGACATTCACATCACTCCTTACTTCCTCGACACACCACATTCACATCCCTCCTTACATTCTCACAACACCACATTCACATCACTCCTTACTTTCTCACCACATGACATTCACATCACTCCTCACATTTTTTCCACCCGATATGCACGACACCCTCTACATTCACGTCACTCCCTTTACACATGATAACCACATCACTAAATATACTCATGACACATGACACCCGCACCACTATGTACACTCACTTCACATTAACTCATAAAATAGCAGTTGTACAATTTCAGTTTTCAGAAATCCCACAGATGGTCCTGGTTATATTTCGTGAGCAGATAACGTGTGGAGTTCGGTTGTGCATCACTGTCTTCTACAAAATCAGTGTCAACATGTGTTGTTGGATCGTTGTATAATGATAATCTATTGATATGCGTTTGACATGGCCACAGTATCGAGTGAAACTGAAACAACAGCCTTTAACAGTACCACTGACTTAATAGCGAATGTTTTGGTTGAAACATCCAAACAAACACGTTAAAGTACACATCACGTATGTATGCCATGATACAATGCCTCACTCACTAACTTTGAGCACTGAATACACGAACACACATCAATAAAAGGC
The DNA here is from genome assembly GCF_003918875.1 of Haliotis rubra. Taxonomy (NCBI): domain Eukaryota; kingdom Metazoa; phylum Mollusca; class Gastropoda; order Lepetellida; family Haliotidae; genus Haliotis; species Haliotis rubra. The sequence continues at coordinate 800,138 of NW_025767209.1, read as the reverse complement.
AACGATCACGGATCGTTCTCACCAATACACAGTGCCATTCAGAAGCGGTTAAATGCACATGTTATATTGTCTTAGTAAAGTACAGATTATGTGCTAAAATATGTCTTGACTTAGAAAGTGTAACCTCAAATATGAATATGCTTTGTCGTTTTACATGAAATGTTTGGCTGCGAACGTCTTCCTTTTTTCAGTTAATGAGTTATATTAATTTGCTAAAGGTCTCAAAAGTCCTCATGGTCAAAAAAGAAACTTCACAAAATGTAATTTGAAAAATAATGAATAAGTTTTCTCTGATGATACATCTATGTATCCGAAATGGGATCCCTATCTTTCGACTCTAGAAAAACGTTAGCAAGACCCACTCAAACCCATCCATTCGTCGTGCAAATGACGTTAGTGCCAAATCAGGTTTTGCACGTGCAGTCGATCACGTGATCTTCGCATCGAGGTTTTCTTCATATGCACGTGTTTGCATTGGCCTCAAGAATTGAAAAAAACACTTTTAAACCACAGTTCTAACGGTACTCGAAATACCACGATTGTCAAATGTGCAACGCTAACGTGCCGTTGGCATGTTGCAAGCGGGAAGATCAGTTATTGACGTCGCAAAGAGCAATGGGATGCAGCCGTCGTACTGTGTATGACTTGCGAGGTCGTCTACAACAAACTGGCACCACTTCTGATGGCCCAAGGTCGGGTCGTCCACGTGTGACGTCACGAGCAGAAGACCGTCAATCCAGGTTGTCCCTACGTCACCTACGTGACAGATTTCTGCCGGCTACACGAACCAGGGCTGAGATGTTTAGGGGTCGACTGTCCTCACAGACCATTCGAAATCGGTTGCGGGCTGCCAATCTCCATTCTCGACGTCCATATCGTGGGTCAATATTGACGCCGTTTCATCAACTTCAACGTCTGCTGTGGGCCCAACGTCACCTCCGATGGACCCAGAGAGACTGGAATCGAGTCGTTGGAATGCGCGGGGCGGCCATACACGATATTGAGCTGAGAAATTTCGCATTTTATTCTTGTGACTTGACATTCTGTATACCCATGTTTTGGAACAGCGGTGTAGCCTAATGGAACTGATTATGGCACTGTCAGTGTATCGAGTACATCACACAGATCTCAGCAATGAAATAATAACAATTTAACCATCTTACCATCTCTTGTTCTATTAAAGTGCCCTGAAGAAAGAATGTGAAGTTTCTTTTTTTGACTCAGTATATATCATATATTATCTCTTCCATAACAGCAAAACAATCATTTTTCAAAACCCTCTTTCCTGTGCACGTGTATGATCTGATTGTTATCACAATCCCCTCGTATGAGTCCACTCTTTCTAATTCTTGGAGCCATTAGAACTTAAATGTTAGTATGAAGGTTGGTTGTTTGTATGGAACAGGACACAAACTGCTATGTGGCAGTTCTATTGATTGTGTATCAGTGACGAGTGTTTAGCGAAACACGGATTCAGAACCTAAAATCATAGATATTCTTGAGAATAGCGATCCTCTTTCAATATGCGTCCATAAATCGTAGATACACATGGAAGAGAATCGACTTGATAACACAAACTGGGGCAGTGTTATTCTTTGTGTAATTATGTTCCAAGTGTAATGAATTGTATATTTGGATAGTCGTTGAGGGACATGTTTTGCTATATTTCGACTTGTGCTATATTTAAACGGTTATGGACGTTAGAAGAGGGAAGTACGACCCTACAGAATGTTTCAGTATATTCTGACCCAGGCAGTTGGAGAATCTCCTGCAGACATGTTCATAGGTATGTAAGAGGAGCTACCTCTTAGTCTTAATCGCGTGTTACATCTTACAACCTTCATGAAGAATAGCAGCGTGGACATCATTTGTACCCGAATACTCTGCCTATTTTGGAAACTGCAATGAATTGAATATTATCATCATTGTTTTCAGTGCTATAATCACTTCCTTCGTACCATTTGAATTTGTATTGCCATTCTTTTGGGTCTCTGTTCTTTTTAGTTATTTTTATTTCGTTTTTATATTTGCTTCTACTCTCATACCTTAGTAGTCATTGGCTATAAATTAGTAAACTTAGTTAAATTCATAACACAACAATTAATTACATCACATTTCCGTGTTGTTTGTTTTGTTTTTCAACTTGAGAATCAACATGTAACAACGTGGAACAAGATTTCTGAGAGAATACCAAGGTCTCACGATGTTCTTATTTGTCTGACCCGTGAAGATCCGGGATAGAATAGGTCTTCAACGACCCATGCTTGCCACAAAAGGCGACTATGCTTGTCGTAAGAGGCGACTAACAGGATCGGGTGGTCAGGCTCGCTGACCTTGTTGACACATGTCATCGGTTCCCAACTGAGCAGACCTATGCTCATGCTGTTGATCACTGGGTTGTGTGGTCAGATTTGATTATTTACAGACCGCCGACATATAGCTGGAATATTCCTGAGTGCGGCGTAAAACTAAAGTCACTCACTCACTCACTGCTGTAGCGAATAACAAGGGGTCTTTATTATAATAATAATAGCATGCTTGTAATGCGCTGTTTTCCATGTACAACATGCTCAAAGCGCAAAGACATAGATGTACATACAAATAGACTATAGGAGAGAATAAAAGATTAGAGATACATGGAAACAATGCAATGAATTATCGTTTACACTCATAAGCTAATCTGAAAAGTGAGTCTTTAGTAAAGATTTAAAATTAGAAAGTTCTGTACAGTCACGTAGATATTGAGGTAGTTGATTCCAGGCTGTAGAGGCTGCATACGAAAAGGACCTTTCACCATGCGTAGTAGTCCTAACAGTGGGGATAACGAGGAAACGTTTATCCTGTGAACGGAGAGAGCGACATGGGCGGTGCTGTGTTATTCGCTACAGCAGTGAGTGAGTGAGTGACTTTAGTTTTACGCCGCACTCAGCAATATTGCTACTGGAAAGAACACACTCACACTCACACATCCATAATAACGTTCCCCGTTAACAATTTAGCTCAACATTATTTCATGACGTTTATGTTTCATGCTATACATCTCTCGACGATGATATACGATCTCTTGTCCTGACTGGGAAGCAACAGGGCTACCATCGTCTCAAATGCCTCAAACTTTTGTGTCAGGGTTGAACAACGGAAGCACTCGAGACATTTATGTTATAAACTCTTTTCCAACTGACATGTTTTAGAGAATGAGGACAACTAATATGGATATACAACTTCTTATTTTGTGAAGGCGACGTTTCGACATAGATTCTAATGTTGTTGTCAAGCAACTGGTACATGAGAAGTAATTTTGGGTGATTATATACATAGGTATATACCGGGTTAATTAGGTTGATTGGAAGCCAGTCGAGAAGATGTACATACGTTGTATACAAGTGAATATGACGTGCATAAACACATGTAACATTTTAATTATGGTTTACTGCCAAATATCCTTTTACTGTGTCATTTCACATATTTAACAGATGATGTATTTCATAAAGGACAGACATCATTTTGAAATGTTGAAGAAAGTCCTTTATAGATGTAGCTTAGAAAAAGTTATCATTTGTGACGAATATATAATTCGAGTCAAGCACCCCATGCCTGACCATGGTACTTTCATCACAGGGGATATGGAGGATGTTTAAGAAATCTTCAGGAGTGTATATGTCAATAAGTGGCCAATAGGGCTTAAAATTACCTCTTCCAATCTGTACTCACAGTCCCGGTAGTGAGTGAGTGAGTTTCGTTTTACGCCACACTCGGCAATATTCCAGCTATATGGCGCCGGTCTGTAAATAATCGAGTCTGGACCAGACAATCCATGGATCAACAGCATGAACATCGATCTACGCAACTGGGATACGATGACATGTGTCAACCCAGTCAGCGAGCCTGACCACCCGATCCCGTTAGTGGCCTCTTACGACAATAATGGGTTACTGAAGATCAATTCTAACCCGGACCTTCACGGGTTACGGATCTGTAACATCTAATAACAGGCTTGTAATCGGAGTATGGTATAAAAATTGCGTCATTGACCGGTTGAGTGCTACGTTAGCAGCAGAAGCAGCCATTATTTTTCCGGAAATTCCATAGCTGGGCAACCAACAGGACACGATGTCATGTTGGCCAGCAGCAAAATTCTTATTTAATTCAATTAGTTCGATTAAGACCTGTTGATATGGCGATTGCTTCTGCATTGAAAACGGAGTTGTTATCATTCTGGTAATCGTGAGGGTATTGTTCTGGGTACTTCGTCAATATCTTTGGTTGCGTTTAAGACGGGGAAAGCTTCGACAACTGATATTTAAAGTGGAAAAATATATTTCCGTATTTACACCATACGAATAATACATGGTTGGATTTCTTGTATGCTTTTATTTGTTGAAATATACGAATATCTCTACATGAAGTTTATGTCCCTACGATGGTCTTGATTGCAACCATTCGGCGTAAATTGAAGACGCCATTGCGATCGTTCCACCTCGTGAACACCTCCATTACAACTTATCATCATATCAAACCACAGTATGTCACTGCCATAGCGTATGTACCAACATTCCGACAAGTGCTGATGGCTACTGTAAAACCGAAGAACATTCAAGCCTTCTCATTGCATAAGAATGTCTATGTTTCTGCAATGAGAGAAATGCACGTCCTGTCAATTGAAGTGGACGATGTCCAACAGCTGGTGTTCCTAGCTACGATATATCCATATGTTTGCGTCACTCGTATGACACTTCATGGGAGATATTTCAAGAACGTCACCTTTCGGATTAGAACATACGTTCTTTGTCGTGACACATGGCGAGAAATTGTGTATGTCAGTGCCCCTAAACATATGTGTATGTCGCTGGCCGTAGATCTATCTACTCCTTTATATATGATGGGGCAGGGAAAGCAGCTAATAACGAAATCCGATCAAGTGCGTGGTATGGCTCTAGGTGATAATGGGGGCGTCATGTATTTAAATGACGTACGCAAACTCATAAAATTGGAGTTTACAAAAGATAAGAAAGGAAAGGAAACTGTAATGAGATACAGTGAGACCCAGATACCCGGACCCCAAATATCCGGAAACCTCGCCTTCCGGTCAATTTTCATGAAAAAAACAATCTCTTACGTTATAAAAGTGACTGTCTATAACGAATATGCGGAAGGTACATTTTACAAACCAACCTGTTAAATCAACACAAAATTGACTCACTTATCCGCTGTATAGCATTAGGAACATTCTCTATAGTAATGGTTATTTGTGTTTGAGTGCTATGAACTTCAATTTGATCTATACAATGTATGAGGCAAATTATCGTCTCACAATTGTGGTGGAGGTTCCGAATTGATAGCTCTGATACCACAACATGCTTGACTTATGATTTTGTCTTATGACACTTCACTGTTGGGTTTGTATCTATAGAGCAATACTATCCATTGAGTATCAACTATTGAAATAATTTCCTTCTATTAAACAAAACATCCCTCAGACATGTATCTACTGGAACACGATCTGCAGCCTGAATGAAAATACCTGCTCAAGAGGTGAAGTATTTGATTGACGTTACTTCCGGTTCGGGAAGTAGATGTCAAGTGCAAGGCAATTTTAAAACTGATAATGCCCCAGGTAGCGTTACAGAAAAGTCACATACTTCAGGTTGTGATACACTGACCATCATTTGTCGTCCGTCATGCCAACACAGAACTTATTACAGTTATAAGGAGGGTGAGATACTTTAGAAAATATGATGTGACTTTGAATTGAGTCAAGTAGGATTTTACGTCACATCGGCATTATTCCAGCCATATAGTGACGAGATCAAGCCTGAAGTCATACACGTCGGCATTATTCCAGCCATATAGTGACGAGATCAAGCCTGAAGTCATACACGTCGGCATTATTCCAGCCATATAGGACGAGATCAAGCCTGAAGTCAGACACATCGGCATTATTCCAGCCATATAGTGACGAGATCAAGCCTGAAGTCATACACATCGGCATTATTCCAGCCATATAATGACTAGATCAAGCCTGAAGTCATACACATCGGCATTATTCCAGCCATATAGTGACGAGATCAAGCCTGAAGTCATACACGTCGGCATTATTCCAGCCATATAGTGACGAGATCAAGCCTGAAGTCATACACATCGGCATTATTCCAGCCATATAGTGACGAGATCAAGCCTGAAGTCATACACATTCAAATGTCAAAAAAGAGTTGTTGTTCTTTTGTGTTTTTAACTTTGTCTTTAATCACAGGTTGCTGTACCAAATTCCACTCCACTACAATTAACACGTCTTGAACAATAACGAACATAATATTTTGACTGTGATTATGAGATGTCATTGATCTGTGAAAAATATTCAAATATTATCTTGAACATAATGTATACAATGTTGAGAGAATAAAGTGTATGACTATATGCACATGGATTATTATCTGTTAATTACAGCATAACGACATAATTCAGATTCTATTGCATGTGGTAGTTATACTGATGTATAGCAAAGTTGCATGGCCGTAAGTGAGTGAGTGAGTTAAAGTTTGGGAGGATTTCAGGCATAAAGTGACTAGAAATGTTGTATATATATAATAACTACATGGTGTTATTAAAAAATCTAATCTCCAAAAGACTGAAACATAACTAGACTATCACAGATGTTGTCAAAAACTAGTATCTAACCGTAAATATTTATCATCACATTAACCATGCTATACATCGCCAGCAACTAAAGAGCGATGACCTCAATAGGGACCATGGGTACCTACAGTACTTTTGCTACTTGCATGGACACAGCTGGGTTGACATAATCCCTTATCAACTGGCAATTCTCAGCAAATTGGGGGCAAACTTGAACAAAAACAATCCAAAAAACTGTCCCTGACAGGCACTTTAATTAAACAACTAGATCCGAATACGCTAAACAGCAAAAAATAATAAATAAATGACACTGAAACGTCTGTTAACGAAAGTTTTGTATTTTTTCTAGTTAACAATTTTTGTCGATAGAGCCATTTGGTAGAGTCCACTCCACATTGCATCCACCGCAGTAGTTTGAGCTGTAACAGAATAAGACGGGATGAAACATGGAGAATGAATTTGTTTGGGCTCTGCATTAGCATCCAGCTCCTGGTTCAAAAGGCTTTATGTAATAACATCAGTGATAAGCGTTGCCGTATTTTTATTTAAGTCCATAAAGTTATACAATCTTTGTAATGTAAAATGTACAGCAGTACTATTGTACATAGTGGTCCCTAGCATGGTGATCTACCTTCAGTTGCTGGTGGTCACTAGCCCGTTTTATATATTGTATTGTCTGTCCTATTTGTATAATTTTATAAGTTACTTGCTGGTTTTACTTCTCTCTCTGTGATAATCTAGTTATTTTACTGTCCTTCGTCGACAGGTTTTGTATATTGTAATTGCGTTTATTGTTAATTTATAACTTTTTAAGTCACAATATGGCTAATATATTGCCGATGTGACTATACATTTTAACTCACTTACTCACTATTGTACATAGAATGCCGTCTTACAAGCACTTAGCTTCAGGGTTGCTGCACGTGCTCACTTCGCATGGGTCGACGAAACAGTAGACCATGGAGCTGCCGTCTGGGCACACTCGGACATTCCTACCCGACACTGGAGACAAACAAAGTGGAAGCAACTTGTACATCTTCATCATTTTAGGAAGACTCTGAACCAAGGTCTGATCCATTTACCGCCTATTTCTAGATCTTGTAATTAGCAGCACGTGTGAAGGTGGGGCCATTTCTCTATTTAACATGGAACGACATTAACCCTTAAATAGCTACACATCACAACATCTTCAGCAACACATGATTATGGTATGGTGTAACTGTAGACAGCCATAATCTGAGCATAGTGTAAGTAGATGCTCTGGTTTAGTAATTCACAGGCCATATGAATTGGAATATTTCTTGTGGCAATATGTAAGTAAGGCAGATGCTGTCTTAAGCTGCATCAAATAACGCGATGGAACTTGACAAAAAATGAAAGGATTGTGTTGTATCGGGACACACATTACCATACACAAAACATTAATATTAAAATTATGAAAAATAATGGATCATTGATTCATCGTACGTCTTGCCACGATGTCACAAATCCACACGTGAACAATTTGTTTTAACATCATATTAGTCGTAGAATCAGTCATGAATCATGTACTAAGAATGAAAAAATTCCCCCTCATAATCTTCCAGGTCAAATACATTTTGAGCTCAAATAATGAATAATAATCATAAGGAAAGGACCACACGCCCATCTTCTCCCACCGTGTGGACCCGGGCATAATCGGTCCTCAGCACCCTACTGCTGGGGGCACTCATGAAGAGCAACCTCGTGGTGAGTGCTGTAACACTGGTAGCTTTTCCCCCGTGTTGACCCCTCATCATCTCAGTTGTTGATCATTGTACTGAGATTTAGCCATCAGTTAAATGACAAGCATGCTACAATTTGAGACCCAGTAAACCTAATTTACCTGGAATGTATTGGGACTAACACGCCCTCTCAGGAGGGCAATAATTTTAAAATATCATAACAGCTTATGAGCATGATTATATTTACATGAAATTATCTTAGTTCACTAGGCAGTATACAACCAAGCTGCCTGTGAGGTCAACAGTATACAACCAAGCTGCCTGTGAGGTCAACAGTATACAACCAAGCTGCCTGTGAGGTCAACAGTATACAACCAAGCTGCCTGTGAGGTCAACAGTATACAACCAAGCTGCCTGTGAGGTCAACAGTATACAACCAAGCTGCCTGTGAGGTCAACAGTATACAACCAAGCTGCCTGCTAGGTCAACAGTATACAACCAAGCTGCCTGTGAGGTCAACAGTATACAACCAAGCTGCCTGTTAGGTCAACAGTATACAACCAAGCTGCCTGTTAGGTCAACAGTATACAACCAAGCTGCCTGTTAGGTCAACAGTATACAACCAAGCTGCCTGTGAGGTCAACAGTATACAACCAAGCTGCCTGTGAGGTCAACAGTATACAACCAAGCTGCTTGTTAGGTCAACAGTATACAACCAAGCTGCCTGTGAGGTCAACAGTATACAACCAAGCTGCCTGCTAGGTCAACAGTATACAACCAAGCTGCCTGTGAGGTCAACAGTATACAACCAAGCTGCCTGTTAGGTCAACAGTATACAACCAAGCTGCCTGTGAGGTCAACAGTATACAACCAAGCTGCCTGTGAGGTCAACAGTATACAACCAAGCTGCCTGTGAGGTCAACAGTATACAACCAAGCTGCCTGTGAGGTCAACAGTATACAACCAAGCTGCCTGTGAGGGTAACAGTAACAATACCATCACATCCTTCCGATATACATGTATTCATATTCTAGACTTTCACCTCTTTTTGAACTAAGGCAACTGCTTTCAGCGAATAGTGGCTGAGGCCACAGATAAACATAAGTGAAGCTTATCTTCACCTGGTCTGGTCTATGAAGGGCCAAGTCTCACGAGTAGGAGTGGTACCGTGTGAGCAAATTTACGCACCTTGAATATTCAGATTCCACAATCGTGAATATTACACCCCGACCCGGAATTAAAAAGCAAGTGTGTTAAATGAACCAGGTACCTGCGATAAACAGTGCCGACAAAAAGGAGCAAGGACGAGAGACTTCATTATTGCTCCTACTTTGTATCAGATCTGATGATAGTGGTCAGCGTACTGTGGTTTAACAGGCAGGATCACTGCAGGTGTGTTCAGAGGTAACGACCAATCAGTTAGGAACACGCTACCACCAACTCAGGGGACATTGCCCCTGTCATGGCTGAACTTGATACATACTGGACAAACATATATGAAAATTTTGAAATTATGAATACTGATCTATTTATTCATTGACACACTGATAAAATATCAATCATTAAAACAAAAATATCCCTAACTTATTTTGTCCAGTATATGTCGGTAGCAGGTACAACCCATGAGGCAAGAGATTCTTTTGAGAACATCTTGTGTCAGATTCTGATTCCAAAAGGTGAAGGTCATCTGATCCACAGCACAGTACACAAATCGAAAACATAAAGTACACTTTCAAGCAAAGGAGTGTGTACAAAACGCTTGCCAGTTAAAACAATAATTGTAAAGTTTATAATTGGAATAATTTTGATGCATCCAACATAGAATAAACAATTGTTGGGTATACATGCATGGCCATATTACATTTTACTGCATAACTCAGGAAATATCTATACGTCGCCAGCAACTGAAGATATATCACCATCCTAGGAACCATGGGGACAGTGCTTTTGCTACCTGGATAGACCCTAGCTGGATTGATGCAATCCGTTCAGCCGTTGGCGATTGTACTCTAATTAGCCAAACCTTAAAAAAACCCATACATTATGCGATTAAACCACGAAAGATGACAAATTCTTTCAACGAAATGGAACTTACATACCCTCTGTAGAGGCAGACGTTTTACGCAAACGTAAAACCCCCTTTGACGTTACAGCCAGTAACAATCAAAGTGTATTCATTCGACCAAGATTTACTCATTAACTACACCACCCGTGAAGATCCGCGTAAGAATTGATCTTCAGCAACACAGGCTTGTTGTAAGAGGCGAGTAACGGTATCGGGTGGTTAGACTCGCTGACTTGGTTGACGCATGTCATCGTAGCCCTATTGCGTAGATCGATTTTCGTGGTGCTATGACTTTTTCTGCTTTTAAATGACAATGTAATGAATATATGTTTTTGAAATATAACTCATTCCGAGTATGTACTTACAATGTGTATTAATGCAAACTTGTTCTCGTCACTATATGGCTGGAATAATGCCGATGATACGCAAAACCCAAGTCAACTCAACTCAACTCAACTCATCTTAACTGTCAGGGTGATTATAGCCTTAAAGAAACGGACATCCCTTAGGCTTAATTACAATATCTTTGCTGTATCTTTGAACATGTTCCTGTCAGTTGTTGAAACTATCACCGAAACACAGTCGCTATCGCTGTAGAACAGTGCCAGCTCAACAAGTAGGCGGCTGATAAGCTATGTGGGACTTTGGTACATCTTTCAGGACAGAGTGCCGCAAACATTTCAAAACCAAATCCATAAGATAAACCATGATAATATTTAGGAATTTGAAGAGGCTGGTTTGTGTACATCGTGGAGACAGTGGAGTTAAATTCATTAAATAATGAAACGTGAAAATGTCAGAAACATGGAGATATAAATGATTCAACAAGGTCGCCATGGTGGAGTGAGTGAGTGAGTTATTAAACTGACTTGAAATGTTTTGGGACTTACGTAGTCGCCATGGTGGACATAAAGTATATTGAATGTGTGCAATCTGTTTTTTATGACTTACGAGTGGGAACTATAAAGCCGATCCCGGTATGTCAATTATTGTTTGTTGTTTAACACCGCATGTAGCAATGTTCCCAGCTGTATAAATCGACTTTGGATGACACAATCCAGTGGTCAACATAACGAGCATCTACCCAACTACTGGGGTACGATGACATGTGTCAACCAAGTCAGCGAGCCTGACCACCCGATCCCATTAGTCATCTCTTACGACAAGCATAGGTGTTAATAAAGATTAATTGCAATCAGGATCACCACGGATGAATGCATGTTGCTATAGTGTATATAAATGATTATGAAAGTGTGCAATCAGCTTGTTATGACTAACATCATGTGTGATACCAACATGACCATATATGGAATTTTCCTTCTATTGACATTTTAGTCCTTGAAACTGTGTGACGGGAAGACTGAGTGAGTTTACCTTTACGCCGCACTCAGCAATATTCCAGCTATATGACGGTGGTCTGTTAATAATCAAGTCTGGACTAGACAATCCAATGATCAATGCATGAGCATCGATCTGCGCAATTAGGAACCGATGACATGTGTCAACCAAGCCAGCGAGTCTGACCACCCGATCCCTTTAGTCTCCTCTTACGACAAGCATGGGTTACTGAAAGCACATTCTAACCGGGTCTGCTGGCCATAAAGAATCATGAAAGTGTGGAATATGTTTGTTATGACTTACATCATGTGTGGTGCCAACATGATCATATATGGAGCTTTCCTTCTGTTGTCATTTTAGTCCTTGAAACTGTGACAGGAAGACATGCAAGTATACCACATTCATAAGTTGTTTTTGTTTAAATAACGTTTTGCACTTACCGTTCAATTTTACATAGTTGTTCCTACATACACTTGCACTTCAAGATTTTTGGGGAACTGATTTCAGTCTGGTGACGTTTGGATAACATTTGTAATTGTTTGGTCATTTTTGCCAAGTACATGCGTCTTTTGCCCGGTAGTGTACAGACAAAGTGTAGTTTGTATGCGACGCACAGAGATAAGCTGCTTCTATACGTCACTGTTTGTTCAGTTCAAGATGGCGGTTTCTCATGTCCTTGCGGTCTTTGTGTTGCTGGGAACCTGTAAGTATTTCCAAACAAAATCAAAACAAAATCTGTTGAAATGTACAGTTACTCGATATAAAAAACAGAAGGAGAGTGAAAAGAAAAACAAGTCTTGAATATCCTCAGAAAATATTTTGGTTGTGATAGAGTGAAAAATGGATGTGAAAATTGGAAGTATTTATGTGTGAGCTAAAAGGATAAGCATGTCCAGCTCGGTAGCACACGCCCTGCCCAAAATGTGCCTCAAAATGTAAGTATTTATGGCCTGACGCCGCACAGCACCGCTCTTGCCTTGACATCTGGAACAGATAGCCCAGTGGTTAAAGCGTTAGAGCGTCACAGAGAAAATCTGGGTTCGATTCCCCAAACGGGTACAATGTGTGAAGTTGAATTGTTGTATCCTTTCCATGATATGTCTGCAATATTCCTAAAAACGGCGTAAAAGTAAACACACTCACTCACTCACTTACATCACTGAAACAAGGGCCAATTGTCTCTCATGTGTATGAAAGAAACTAAGTGTTCATTTCAAATGTTTCCAGAAAGCCATTATAACTGTGAGTTTTAAGTTGACAAGTGATATTTTAATGACACAGCATATAACTACTTACAAAACCTTCATGTACTGGAGACACTTATTGGGGAATTGATGTCTGATGTCAGCTCTTCACAATGTTTTCATTTTTGTATTATATAAATTGTTTTCGTCACGATATGGCCGATGTGACGTTAAATATTAACTCACTCACTCACTGTCTTATGTCAGCTGAATAATGTCTATCACTGTGTTTTTTAATCTAGTGGTCTGCAGCATTCCACATTCTCGAAGAGGGAGTTGTCTTCTCCTTTGTGGGGATTCTGTCAACAGAGGCTGCCCCACTGGTTATGCCTGCAAGTCGAATGGGTGTGGGGCTGAGTGCTTCAGGACAACATACACACAACCTGCAGGTAAGCACTGGTAACACACTTTCATAATATTAGCACCCGTGAAGAATTGGACTTCAGCAACCCATGCTTGTGATAAGAGGCGACTAAGGGCATCGGGTGGTCAGGCTCGCTGACTTAGTTGATGCATTTCATCGTATCCCAGTTGTGAGGATCGATGCTCACGATGTTCATCACTGGATTGTCTTCCTCAAACACGGTTATGTACAGACTGTCGCCATATAGCTGGTATATTGCCGAGTCCGGTATTCTTTCACTGTTTACAGGATGTATGATGTACGTTCGCTGATTACAGATTTTCCGGTATTCGGTCACTGAATATAGATTGTCCGGTATTCGGTCACTGAATATAGATTGTCCGGTATTCGGTCACTGATTACAGATTGTCCGGTATTCGGTCACCGAATACAGATTGCCAGGTATTCGGTCACTGATTACAGATTGTCCGGTATTCGTTCACTGATTACAGATTGTCCGGTATTCGTTCACTGATTACAGATTGTCCGGTATTCGTTCACTGAAGATAAGGTTTCTCCTATTCGTTCACTGTCATTATGTTGTCCGGTATTCGTTAACTGTTTTCAGGGTGTACGGTATTCTTTCACTGTTTTCAGGTGTCCACGTATTCGTTCACTGTTCACATGGTTTCCAGTACTCGTTCACTGTTTATAATAATAATAATAATAATAATAATAATAACTGGCCATTTATATAGCGCCTTTCCACGTTTACAGGGTGTACGGTATTCGTGCACTGTTTTCAGGGTGTACGGTATTCGTTCATTGATTACAGGGTGTCTGCTATTGGTTTACGGTTACAGGGTTTTCCATATTTGTTCACTGTTTACAGGGTGTCCGGTATTCGTTCACTGTTCACACAGTTTTCACTGCTTTATTTTCCTATATTGTTTACAGGGTGTCCAGTATTTGACTGCCAACTTCGCTGTCCACTGGGTTACGTCAGAGACTCTAAGGGCTGTGAATCCTGCAAATGTGACTATTCCGCTTTAGCAATAGGTATGTCAAGAAATATAAAGTATATTTGATACGCGTAAACAGATGCATCAAATTCCATGTATAGTCCGTTTGGGTCAAAATCGGACCGATGAATTGCAATCTAACTCGAAAACTAATAAACATAAAATACTCAATGAAACACTGATCATAATGAAAACCTCAGACCAACTCCGTGAGGTTTTTTGCAGAATTTATGTCCTAAATAAAAAAAGTTGTTTAACAAACTATCATTAAAATATCGACACAGTTCACTATTTGTTACGAGGGAGGAGTGCAGAGAAAGGGACAGCCAGGTGTGCGAGAAAGGATGGAGACGGGACAGCACAGGTTAATGAATCAATAACGTTGTCGGCACTTGCTTCTCTAACACCTGGCTGTCCCTTTCTCTGCACTCCTCCCTCGTAACAAATAGTGAACTGTGTCGATATATATATAATTACCTCTATAACGTACACCAATGTAAAATCCCATGTGTTATAGGAACATATTGGGCAACGCAGTGATTAGAATGTTTGATCGTCACACCTATTTCCTGTGTTCCCGCCGTGATGTAGTTGGAATATGACTAAAATCGGTGTGGATTACATTTTTATTTGAAACACATATATATTTATAACATTATTATTTGCAAACAGAAAATATCTTAAAACCAAATAAGAATAGGACTCAAACACAGATTCTCTCGAGGTGTACACAAGGAATGCCATGAAATATTAGATATGCTTTGATATAAGTTACTAAGGGAATCCATAATCTCTGTTTACAGCACCTGGAAAGTGAACCGCTTTCAAAGCAGGAACTCTCATATTATCCACGTTAATCCTGTACTATTGGACCCATAAATAGTTTTGCATTATTGCGCTTTAGACGTTGTTTTTCATGATTTTAGAAAATACGTTCTGCCGACATCGTGCAGTGCAGTGACACAGACATTGAGAGGGTTTAATTATACACCGCACTCAGCAAAATTACAGCTATATGGCGCTGGTGTGTAAATACTCGAGTGTGGATCAGACAATCCAGTCATCAACAGCATGAGCATCGATCTGCGCAATGGGGAACCGATGACAGGTGTCAACCAAGACAGCGAGCCTGATCACCCGATCCCGTTAGTCGCCTCTTACAAGTATTGATTGCTGGAGATCAATTCTAACCCGGACTTCACGGGTACATGGTAGTTAAATATACTATGCGATATGGTAGAACTAACAGATTATTTTATAAACACAAACGGTCTTATTCCATATTAAAGCAACCGCAACTAATATTTTGGATTTTATTAAACAAGAGTTGAGACACCTCGGTAGCAATTAATAACTTCCAGCAACCCGTCACACCTACTTTGACTTAATCATATAATTGTGACGTGGTTGATGTCAAAGATAGTTTTACATATTTAGGTATGGTATTCAATAAGTTTACAAAAGCAAGTTTACAAGTTTTCTCATCAAGGTAGAAAGGTTTTATTTGATCTAAATAATAACGCACGATCGTTGTATCTTAATCCTCAAACGATGTTTCCTGTTTTCGATTGCTATATTGGAAGTGTGCTATGCGTTTGAAGTATGGGGCTCCCGTAAGACTGAACGTATCGATCGCCGCCATAGAGCTGGAAAATTGCTGAGTCATGATTTAAAGAAATTGTACATTAAGCCTGGAAAAATCCATCAGTTTTCAAACTTGTCCAGCTCTTAAGTGTCCGAAATGTTCAACAGCTCTGTTATTTTGGTAAATATATATTCAAGGTTAAGACTAAATTTATTGTAAAATCTATATTTTCTTCATATGCTTATATTGTACCAAACCAGCCACCCTGTCTGTACTAAAATGTAAATTCGTGCTCACCACCGATTAGCTCTACAGCTAAAGGTAAATGAAAAATTAGTTGTTAATTAAAACACGATGAGGTAATTTCACGACGATGTCGTGTTGGCCACAATAGGTATACGCATGGCTATTTGCTGAAAACATACCCCCTAAGTGAAGAAGATCTTTATTCAGTATTATGGCCACATGACCACGAGTACAATTCAATAAACAAGATATAGCACATGGACAGGTGAAAAATTTACAATTTATACAGGTAAATATAGTTTAAGATAATTTGCAATATTTTTTAGAAGTTTTACATTCTGTGTTCCCAGCAACTGATTAAACTTAGATGTGGTTGGATATATAGTATAAAAATGTAAGTGTATCGCTTGCGATGAAGTGTTCACCATCAAGCAGAGTGGTCTGTATATGTTGTAACTATGTAACTTGTATGGTGAATTTCCTGTTTTGTAAGTTTAGCGTTAAGGCTTTATCGAGTTGTAAATAATACTGCAATGAAAACATATGTGTATGTATTTAAAAAAACAACCTTTAAACTTTGTACTTAAAATGTACTAGTGTATATATGCAGACTTAGTCTCGTTGCTATATTGTTGAAATAATGACGATGAGACTAAAGTTTTAACTCTCAGGCAAGTTCGAAGTTGTAGTCGTCTTTTATCTACTTCCACGTAAATCATGTTGCATGTTTTGAAATTGGTAATTTTGGATTGCTTTTATTCTTAATTTCACATACCAGGGCTGATATGTAAAGATTTATTTGTTCAACTTCACACCAAACGACACCATAGATGTAAAATTGATGTACAACACTAGATAAGAGCATTTATATTTCATTACTATTTATTTATTTGTATCTTTATGTTCTGTGAGAAGGAAAATGACAGTTTCTTTACGTGATTATCCAGTTGTTTTACTGTTTTGCCCCTCATAGAAGGTACCGAAATATACATCTTTAATATCATCGCATACAAATTAAAGGCATGAAATGCGATGCAAATGTTGAAGGCAGGCATTCAATATGCCATTTAGAAATCGACCAATGAACATCACTATATGACTGCTTCATGAAATAAGTCGAAACTTGCAGAGTTGGACACGTGTATGCACTGGGCTGCTTTGCCTTGAAGATTGTGGAAAGACTGTACGTTCAGAACTGTAGTTGCCTATTGATGTTAAACATTTTTGTTTTTCTGTATTTAGAGGAAGGATACAAAGTGGCATTTTGATATTTCCCAGACAGAGTCAAGTAACGTTCACTTAAATTTAAATTCTCCCCGCGGGTCTGACCGATTCTGAGGACGATGGTGCAGTGCGCGACTGTCTGCTTCCTGCTTCTGTTTCTAAAGTGCACTCATGGGGTTATGAAGGAGTATTTCTTTTGTCGGAAAGATATGTCTGAAAGGCAGCTGTCACTGGAAGAACGAACGAACTTAATAGCTACCGCGGTAGAGTATATACAATCTGCGGATGATAAGAAAATGACCAAAAAACCTCGATCTTTGCACGCAAATGGACAGATTTGGGAGCTGATGTGGTCTGAAGATTTGGTTGGAATTGACATCAAAGAGAGGGTAAGTGTAACACTCTGGTCAGAGCCAAATGTCCCTCAGTTAAGTTAAAACCGAAGCAGTCTAACAGCATACTTGTTGATCCTATATTGGCTTAATTTAGTTTTATGTTGAACAAGAGAGAATATGTATATAACGTATTTCTTGTACATATGAACCCTGACTTGCGTTTTAAGCATTGTCCTTGCGTGGTGGAGGTCAGCGCTCTATAAATACTCTTCTTATTACCAATTGATTACAAACACGTTTACCCATGCTAGGCGTAATTGGCGACATGCGGCTCGTGACTTGGCTGACACATGTCATCGTATCCAATTGCATAGATTGATGCACATGATGTTGATCACTAGATTGTCTGGTTCAGACTCGATTATTTACAGACCGCCACCTTATAGCTGGACTATTTTTGAGTGCGGTTTTTACTAACAAACAAAACAAAAATAAAAATAGAATAAAATAGCATGTGTCTCACTACTTGCGATTGTGACGTTTTAGATGCCCATGAAGAAACGTTCCCTTCATGTCCTGGTGTATTCTGTGGATGACGAAAGACTGGAATGGTACACCTACCCCAATATGACGAGGATGTCAGCTGTCCAGAAGAAGAAGACACACAGCACATCTGATATCCGCTTCAATCCTTACACCAGTGATGTGTATTTCCTGAATCGCTTTGATGGGACGTGTTATATTAGGCCTATTCGCAAGTTCAGTGCAGCGTCCAGTCACAGGCCCATGTGCGCAGCCAGTCTGGTGCCAGAAGGTGAATGTCTATTTTCATTTTGAGGGTGTATTAATATATTTATTTGGATAAAGATGAGATTCTGTACATGCACTGCTAAATGAATAACTCCAGAGAGAGAGAGAGAGGGGGGAAGGGGGAGAGGGAGGGACAGAGAGGGAGAGAGTGTACTAGTATTTCAGCCATACCGTGACTATGGATATTTCGCATACACAGTAATTACATGCTGTTTTGAAGGATTTTGTCATCCAGGGACTGTGAAATAACTGGACTTTCGACCTTTGTTTTAAAACTAGTATGTAACATATTCCATCATATGCAACGGTACAATTGGTCTAGAAGACAGACCCCCAAAATGGTGAAAATGTGGTGCAGTCTGGCCACCAAATGGGATGTGATTTTTCATAATCAAGAATAATTAAGCTTTGATTTAAAGCCGGTTGTCATCAGCTACCGTGTGTGATTACCGTGCGGGGGCCCTTTTAAGGTGCAACATGTCATGTCAGTTATGGCAATATTTTAACCGATAACTGGATGGTTTAATTTAATAACTCTTAAAACTTGAGCCCTTGAGGAGTCCCTAGTCCCGTAGCCCCATTGTGTATACTATTTCTGAGGTGCATGCATATTTGAAGAAAACCGGTCGAATAGTTTCTGAAATATTGTCTTTTAAGTGAGTATGGGGTCGGTCGGTCGAACTTTTTGTCATAATTAAGTCTTAATTAATCTAATGAAGTCATCGAGAGTGTTCCCAATGCCGTTTTGCTATAGCGTAACCATCGGCAGAGGTGTATGCAAAAAATCGGTCAAATAGTTTAGGAAATAATCACTTTTTAGTGAGCATGGGGTCGGTCTGGAGAAAGGCTAACAATCCAACGTATTGTCGTACTTGTTATATATTATCGAGGCGAGAGGTGTTTTTTAGCTGAATGAAACGCAGGTCTTGGAAGTCATCACCTTGCTACCGTCTCGGGGGTTGCTTTGAGCGAGCGCCGTGGACGAGTATAAGTGTGTGTGTCTATCGGCTCGGCTATGATGATGATGCGCGGCCGGCTGACTAGCGAGGCTACAGATGTCTGAAAGTGAATGAAACACATCTCTCGGCAGTTTCCTCCCCGGGTCGCCGTCTTGGTATCACCGAGTGAGTGCTGCGGGCAAGTCGCAGTGTGTGGTTCGGCTTGGCTTGTACAGCCGACTGGCTGGCAACGTTATGTTGATTTCCACTAAATCATACCGCATCTCTCGGCAGAAAAAAAAGGATGACAGACAGTATGCTGCCTTGAGGGACGCCCCAATCTCGGCGGAAATAATCAGACAATTAAGAACAATAAACACGAATTGATATGACGACAATGTTGCTTGCGTTATGATGACATGACTGTGTATATTTAGTGGTAAGATACCATAACGCCTTTCTGATCAGTGTGGCATATATTTTGCAATGTATTAATGATTAAAATATATCAAGAAAACCAAAGTCGTAATATTTCACATTGTAAACAGAAAAAATGGCACACCATAATGTCACTTGCATACCTTCCATTAGGATGTCATTTTATTATCAATCAGCTTTAAGGGTTTCACGGCATGTCAGTGCAATACTGACACTTATCAAGACATATCTCCTTCTGACATTAGCTGAATTGTTGTTTCTGCCAGAATGTCAATAAACACAAATGTGTGTGATAATTAAACAGTATCTTCGACATATTTAGTATTGTTGATACTTTGTAAAGCATGAAGTTGAAATTATCTTATATTTTGCTGATCTAAATACAAAATGCCAACCTTTCTTTCCTTGTAATGGTTTTTCATGAATACAAGGTCAACCAAAGGTATATATGATCTTCAAATGATATAGCTGAATTATGAAAACATAATTTGGAAACAATTACGTTTAGTTTGTAAAGTTCAACTCATATTTTCTCATCAAATGTTCTTCCTATTAAAATTGACCTTTGACCTTACCAAAAACGTTTGCCATGAGCATATATGTAATATTATTGTCCACAAGTTTAAATCATGATCTGAGCATTACAAAACTACTATTTTGATGAAAATCGGTAAATCCAAACCAGAGTTATTAAATTAAACCATCCAGTTATCGGTTAAAATATTGCCATAACTGACATGACATGTTGCACCTTATAAGGGCCCCTGCACGGTAGTAACGCACGGTAGCTGATGACAACCGGCTTTAAACCAAAGCTAAATCATTCCTGATTGTGAAAACTCTCACCCCGTTTGGTCGCCACAAACGGCACCACATTTTCACCATTTTGGGGGTCTGGCTTCTAGACCAAATATAAAAACAGGCTACAGATCGCAGGTAGCTGAAGGAATACTACCATGCTAGGGACCATGGGGACTTACAGTACCTTACTACCTGCAGGGACCCCCAGCAAGACCTACATCTCCCCACAGTAAATTTAGACAAACTTAAAACAAGTTCTACGAATAAAACCCTAGCAGCACTGGTAAATACATAATTTGACTAAATCTAAATCTGAATATGTGAATATAACTTTTAACTGAACAGTTTGTAAAGGAAACAGTGTCATGGTATTTTCTGTTCCAGCGGAGGCGATACAGATCCGCTTTGTCAGAAAAGCTACAATAATAATGTCTACGGACAGCATCTACAAGTTCTCTAGCAATTCCAGGAGAGAAAGGATTGCAAGCGTCGAAAATCCAAGGCTTCTTTATGCTGACACCAAGCAAGTTTTTGTTCCGTTTTACTGAATCTATTCCTTTTGTCAAACATGCTTATAGAATTGGTCTTCAACAATCCATGCTTGTCTGTCACGATATGGCTGAAATATTGCTGATGTGACGATAAATATTAACTCACTCACTCACTCACCCATTGTCTTAAGAGGCGATTACTTGGATGAGGTGTTCAAGCTCGTTGACTTGGTTGCTAAATGTCATCATATCCCAATTGCGCAGCTGGAACATTGCTGTGTGCGGCGTTAAACATGCTACCTAAGTATGCTAGCATGAGTTCACTTTAAGGTTCATCATGAACGGATACTTAAGCAAAGACACCAGTGAGTGAGCTAAAATGTATCGTCACATCGACAGTATTTAGCATATATCGTGACGTGAGAAAAATATACATCAATGACTAAAATATTTCAACATTAATAAACCTTGTCGGAGGAGTACAGTATAGCAGATAGATTATCATATACAGCTTTTGAAGGTAGCTTGAGGGCACACAACATATAGAAAGATGAATTCACAAACAGAATACAAAAAGGAGATCTCTAGTAACGAAAGTTAGGCCACCATAGTAAGGACCGTGAGGGCTTACAATTCTTCTGCTACCTGCACAGGTATGCAAATAGATTTTGTCAAATAGATACCATAGCAAACAGACAAAACGTCGACCTTGATAGTGGTCAGAACTGACCACTGTCGGTCTTAACAAATTACTGCTCTACTGCTCAGTACAGGTTCAAACAGTGGGAACTTAAGATGAAAGAAAACTTGAACGACACTTTATGGGTGACCTTGAGAGTAACAACGGGTCTCGGGTATTCCCAATTCTTCATTTTCCACTAGTTTTCGCAATGGTCAGTGGGGCTTTGTATGTTTCAACATGTTTACAATAACCGTCGCTTTCAAAGAATATTTCGTGTGGATGGGTGCTCTGCCAACATATAGTTATCAAGCCGATATTGTTTATCAGTCGAGAAGTTTCTAAGGACCTCGTGTGTTTGAACATTGTGACCTGTTTCTGTGTAACCTGTTGGCGGAAGTGGAAAAATGTGAACGTTGACCAATATATCCTGCAACATTCATGATAACAATTGTACTCAATATAAGTTTCTGTGATGCTGTTGACACAGGTTTGGTCATCCAGGGACGTGAACTAGTGTACATTAACTCCATGTATGTTTTGCTGTCTGATTTTTTCCAAGCGATGAGATATGGTGGACTGAAGCAGGGTCACGTTGTATGTATTTTATCTGGCGACTTGGATTGCACGACCCGAAGAAGAAGAAGATACGCTATTACAAAGGACGTCTGCTCCCCGGAATGAGATGCTTGATGCCACTCACCCTTAACAAACGTAAGTACTTGTACTTTCACGTTGGGGGCTGATAAGCTGACTACTGCTTCAGATATACCAATCACTCACTTACTGGAACGCTTCCTACAGCAAGGATACATCTTTGGTCATGTGGACAAGGCGTCTGACTTCGGATCAGAAGGTCCGTGGTTCGAATCCCAGCACGGGACTCGGAAATTTTATAGCCGCTCCATTAACAACATAGTGCACAGAAGACACAACCCCCAACTCAATGCCAATTGTTTTTTTCACCGGAGCACAGCCCAAGTTGACTGTTTTACTCCAGCACAGCACAGCCCAACTTGATAGTTTTCACCCCAGCATAGCCCAACTGGATAGTTTCACCCCAACACAGCCCAACTTGATAGTTTCCTTCCAGCACGTACAGCCCAACTTGATAGTTTCACTCAAGCACAGCCCAACTTGATAGTTTCACTCCAGCACAGCCCAACTTGATAGTTTCACCGGAGCACAGTCCAACTTGATAGGAGGACGAGCTATACATGTTGGGTTGGTTTCAGACAGGGAGGACAGACTATACATGTTGGGTTGGTTTCAGACAAGGAGGACAAGCTATACATGTTGGTTTGGCTTCAGACAGGGAGGACGAGCTATACATGTTGGGTTGGTTTCAGAGAGGGAGGACGGGCTATACATGTTGGGTTGGTTTCAGACAGGGAGGACGGGCTATACATGTTGGGTTGGTTTCAGACAGAGAGGGCGGGCTATACATGTTGGGTTGGTTTCAGACAGGGAGGACAGGCAACACATGATGGGTTGATTTCAGCCAGGGAGGACAGGGTACACATGTTGGGTCGGTTTCAGACAGGGAGGACAGGCTAAACATGCTGGGTCGGTTTCAGAGAGGGAGGACGGGCTATACATGTTGGGTCGGTTTCAGACATGGAGGACGGGGCTATACATGTTGAGTTGGTTTCAGACAGGTAGGACAGGCTATATATGTTGGGTTAGGCTCAAGCAGACAGGTAGGACCATACATGTTGGGTCGGCTAGACATGCTTGGGTCGGTTTCAGACAGGAGGACGGGCTATACATGTTGGGTTGGTTTCCAGACAGGGAGGACGGGCTAAACATGCTGGGTTGGGTCGGTTTCAGAGAGGGAGGACAGGCTATACATGTTGGGTCGGTTTCAGACATAGAGGACTATATTGGCTATACATGGAGGAGACAGGCTATACATGTTGGGTTGGTTTCAGACAGGTAGGACAGAGCTATACATGTTGGGTTAGGCTCAGAACAGGTAGGACAGGCTTGGGTCGGTTTCCAGAGAGGAGGGCGGGCTACATGTTGGGTCGGTTTCAGAGAGGGAGGACAGGCTATACATACATGGGTTTTCAGACAGGAGGACATTTAGACACATAATGGTTGGTTTCCATTCCTTTCCATTCCATTTCCTTCCATTTCCTTTCATCCATTCCATTCCATTCCATTCCATTCCTTCCATTCCATTTCCCATTCCTTCTTCCATTCATTCCATTTCCATTTCCTTCATTCATTCCATTCCATTCCATTCCATTTCCATTCCATTTCCATTTCCTTCCATTCCTTCCATTCCATTCCATTCATTCCATTCCATTCCATTCCTTCCACCATTCCATTCATTTCTTCCATTCCATTCCATTCCATTTCATTCCATTCCATTCCATTTCATTCCTCATTCCATCCATTCCTTTCCATCCTCCATTCCATTCCATTTCATGTTCCATTCCTTTCCTTTCCATCCCTTTCCTCATTTCCATTCCATCCATTCATATCAATCCATCCATTCCATCCATTCCATTCATTCCATTTCATTTCCATTCTTTCCATTCCTTCCATTCATTCATCCTGTTCATTTCAAATAGAACTCCATCCATTCCTCCCCATATTATTTCATCCATTTCCATTTCACTTTCTTTCCTCTCTTTCTCCATTTATTTTCTTCACTCCTCTTCCTCTCTCCAAGTCATCCATTCCATCCATTCATTTCCATTCTCCATTATCCATTTATATTCCCTTCATCTTTCCTATCCTACATATCCACTCCTTTCTGTCCATCTCTTTCTTTATTTCATTCCTTCCATCTTCACTGCTGCTTTCCATTTATTTTTGTCCTGTGCCTGTTTGTCCATATGTATTCCATTCTGTCCATTTGTGTCCATATTCTTCTGTCCACTGTGTTCCTTGTACACTCCTGTGTCCATTTCCACTCCATTCCTGTGTTATCTTTGTCCATTGTGTACTGCTCATCCCTCATTAAGTGCTACATGCTGCTATTTTAATGCATTCCATGTGACTCTCTGGCTATACTGTCTTCTGTGTGTCTATTTCTATCTGTCTATTTATTTTATGTGTCCACTGTTTCTTTTCTGTGTTTCCTATATAGTCAATGCTGTGTCATTGTCTGTGTGCTGTGTCTCTTATGTCTTCTCAAGTCTGTCAAATGCATCCTTTTTCTGTCTGCCTCTGTATGTATGTATGTGTTCTATGTGTATGTATTTCTGTATGTATTTCTGTATTTCTATGTATCTATATATGTGTATGTGTGTATGTATGTATGTATGTGTATGTGTATGTATGTATGTATGTATGTCTGTATGTATGTGTGTGTATGTATGTCTGTATGTGTGTATGTATGTATGTATGTATGTATATGTATATGTATGTATGTATCTATGTATATATGTGTATGTATACTATCTATGTATGTATGTCTGGTGTATGTATGTATGTATGTATGTATGTGTATGTATGTACATGTGTGTATCTGGTCTATGCATCATATGTATGTATGTATGTATGTATGTGTATGTGTGTGGGTATATGTATGTGTATGTATGTATGTATGTATGTGTATGTATGTATGTATGTATGTAGGTATGGGTATATGTATATATATGTATGTATGTATGTATGTATGTATGTATGTATGTATGTATGTATGTATGTATGTATGTATGTATGTATGTATGTATGTATGTATGTATGTATGTATGTATGTATGGGTATGTATGTATGTATGTGTATGTATGTATGTATGTAGTGTATGGTTATATGTATGTATGTATGTATGTATGTATGTATGTGTATGTATGTATGTATGTATGTATGTATGTATGTATGTGTATGTATGTATGTATGTATGTATGTATGTATGTATGTATGTATGTATGTATGTATGTATGTATGTATGTATGTATGTATGTATGTATGTATGTATGTATGTATGTATGTATGTATGTATGGGTATATGTATGTATGTATGTATGTGGGTATGGGTATATGTATGTATGTATGTATGTATGTATGTATAGGGCACACAACATATAGAAAGATGAATTCACAAACAGAATACAAAAAGGAGATCTCTAGTAACGAAAGTTAGGCCACCATAGTAAGGACCGTGAGGGCTTACAATTCTTCTGCTACCTGCACAGGTATGCAAATAGATTTTGTCAAATAGATACCATAGCAAACAGACAAAACGTCGACCTTGATAGTGGTCAGAACTGACCACTGTCGGTCTTAACAAATTACTGCTCTACTGCTCAGTACAGGTTCAAACAGTGGGAACTTAAGATGAAAGAAAACTTGAACGACACTTTATGGGTGACCTTGAGAGTAACAACGGGTCTCGGGTATTCCCAATTCTTCATTTTCCACTAGTTTTCGCAATGGTCAGTGGGGCTTTGTATGTTTCAACATGTTTACAATAACCGTCGCTTTCAAAGAATATTTCGTGTGGATGGGTGCTCTGCCAACATATAGTTATCAAGCCGATATTGTTTATCAGTCGAGAAGTTTCTAAGGACCTCGTGTGTTTGAACATTGTGACCTGTTTCTGTGTAACCTGTTGGCGGAAGTGGAAAAATGTGAACGTTGACCAATATATCCTGCAACATTCATGATAACAATTGTACTCAATATAAGTTTCTGTGATGCTGTTGACACAGGTTTGGTCATCCAGGGACGTGAACTAGTGTACATTAACTCCATGTATGTTTTGCTGTCTGATTTTTTCCAAGCGATGAGATATGGTGGACTGAAGCAGGGTCACGTTGTATGTATTTTATCTGGCGACTTGGATTGCACGACCCGAAGAAGAAGAAGATACGCTATTACAAAGGACGTCTGCTCCCCGGAATGAGATGCTTGATGCCACTCACCCTTAACAAACGTAAGTACTTGTACTTTCACGTTGGGGGCTGATAAGCTGACTACTGCTTCAGATATACCAATCACTCACTTACTGGAACGCTTCCTACAGCAAGGATACATCTTTGGTCATGTGGACAAGGCGTCTGACTTCGGATCAGAAGGTCCGTGGTTCGAATCCCAGCACGGGACTCGGAAATTTTATAGCCGCTCCATTAACAACATAGTGCACAGAAGACACAACCCCCAACTCAATGCCAATTGTTTTTTTCACCGGAGCACAGCCCAAGTTGACTGTTTTACTCCAGCACAGCACAGCCCAACTTGATAGTTTTCACCCCAGCATAGCCCAACTGGATAGTTTCACCCCAACACAGCCCAACTTGATAGTTTCCTTCCAGCACGTACAGCCCAACTTGATAGTTTCACTCAAGCACAGCCCAACTTGATAGTTTCACTCCAGCACAGCCCAACTTGATAGTTTCACCGGAGCACAGTCCAACTTGATAGGAGGACGAGCTATACATGTTGGGTTGGTTTCAGACAGGGAGGACAGACTATACATGTTGGGTTGGTTTCAGACAAGGAGGACAAGCTATACATGTTGGTTTGGCTTCAGACAGGGAGGACGAGCTATACATGTTGGGTTGGTTTCAGAGAGGGAGGACGGGCTATACATGTTGGGTTGGTTTCAGACAGAGAGGGCGGGCTATACATGTTGGGTTGGTTTCAGACAGGGAGGACGGGCTATACATGTTGGTTTGGCTTCAGACAGGGAGGACGAGCTATACATGTTGGGTTGGTTTCAGACAGGGAGGTCAGACTATATTGGGTTGGTTTCAGACAGGTAGGACGGGCTATACATGTTGGGTTGGTTTCAGAGAGGGAGGACGGGCTATACATGTTGGGTTGGTTTCAGACAGGGAGGACGGGCTATACATGTTGGGTTGGTTTCAGACAGAGAGGACGGGCTATACATGTTGGGTTGGTTTCAGACAGGGAGGACAGGCAACACATGATGGGTTGATTTCAGCCAGGGAGGACAGGGTACACATGTTGGGTCGGTTTCAGACAGGGAGGACAGGCTAAACATGCTGGGTCGGTTTCAGAGAGGGAGGACGGGCTATATATGTTGGGTCGGTTTCAGACATGGAGGACGGGCTATACATGTTGAGTTGGTTTCAGACAGGTAGGACGGGCTATATATGTTGGGTTAGGCTCAGACAGGTAGGACGGGCTAGACATGTTGGGTCGGTTTCAGAGAGGGAGGACGGGCTATACATGTTGGGTCGGTTTCAGACAGGGAGGACGGGCTAAACATGCTGGGTCGGTTTCAGAGAGGGAGGACGGGCTATACATGTTGGGTCGGTTTCAGACATGGAGGACGGGCTATACATGTTGGGTTGGTTTCAGACAGGTAGGACGGGCTATACATGTTGGGTTAGGCTCAGGCAGGTAGGACGGGCTAGACATGTTGGGTTGGTTTCAGAGAGGGAGGACGGGCTATACATGTTGGGTCGGTTTCAGACATGGAGGACGGGCTATACATAATGGGTTGGTTTCAGACAGGTAGGACGGGCTATATATGTTGGGTTAGGCTCAGACAGGTAGGACGGGCTAGACATGTTGGGTCGGTTTCAGAGAGCGAGGGCGAGCTATACATGTTGGGTTAGGCTCAGACAGGTAGGACGGGCTAGACATGTTGGGTCGGTTTCAGAGAGGGAGGGCGGGCTATACATGTTGGGTTGGTTTCAGACATGGAGGACGGGCAACACATGATGGGTTGATTTCAGACAGAGAGGACGGGCTATACATGTTGGGTTGGTTTCAGAGAGGGAGGACGGGCTATACATAATGGGTCGGTTTCAGACATGGAGGACGGGCTATACATAATGGGTTGGTTTCAGACAGGTAGGACGGGCTAGACATGTTGGGTCGGTTTCAGAGAGCGAGGGCGAGCTATACATGTTGGGTTAGGCTCAGGCAGGTAGGACGGGCTAAACATGCTGGGTCGGTTTCAGAGAGGGAGGACGGGCTATACATAATGGGTCGGTTTCAGACATGGAGGACGGGCTATACATAATGGGTTGGTTTCAGACAGGTAGGACGGGCTAGACATGTTGGGTCGGTTTCAGAGAGCGAGGGCGAGCTATACATGTTGGGTTAGGCTCAGACAGGTAGGACGGGCTAGACATGTTGGGTCGGTTTCAGAGAGGGAGGGCGGGCTATGCATGTTGGGTTAGACTCAGACAGGTAGGACGGGCTAGACATGTTGGGTTAGGCTCAGACAGGTAGGACGGGCTAGACATGTTGGGTCGGTTTCAGAGAGGGAGGGCGGGCTATGCATGTTGGGTTAGGCTAAGACAGATAGGTCGGGCTAGACATGTTGGGTTGGTTTCAGAGAGGGAGGGCGGGCTATGCATGTTGGGTCGGTTTCAGTCAGGTAGGACGGGCTATACCTGTTGGGTTAGACTCAGACAGGTAGGACGGGCTAGACATGTTGGGCTAGACTCAGATGGGACTCAACCCCAAAAGTGTTAGAATCTGTACTTTACAAAGAAAGTGTTATCCCAAATATAGCAATTAGCGTTTATCAGAGGGGTACACAAAGTCTGCAGTCTAGACTACCAGTTGTCCGACTTCCATTTTTTGTTGAAGCCGCGGTGGCTGAGTTGTCTAGGCGTTTGACTTTGTGTGCTGGCGATTAGGTGCCTGCCTCTGAGGGTGTGGGTTCGAATCCCGGATGGGACTCAACCCAAAAAGTACTAGAATCTGTACTTTACAAAGAAAGTGTCATCCCAAATATAACATATGTTGTTGCGTAACTGAAGACTTTCTAAGAATATAATACAGCCAACAATCTCTCAAGCTGCTATGATATACAAAACAAGAAAGGACAACAATATATGGATCAACAACTTCTTTTTTATTACAATGGGAGCGACGTTTGTTGATATGATTTCTGAAATGTCTAATAATAAAGAAAAACAACCAGTCTTAAACCTCGTTTGATAAGAAGAATGAAGGACATTGTTCACAGAGAAGTGAAAGCATTTTTATCCAAAGTCCTGCCTATTTACAATGTCAATTTTGACAACTCCGTCTAATCGTATACCACATGTCACGCTTTTAAGAAATATTCTTACAATAACTCCAGATATAAGTTATGTGAATCTATTGATGGACAAGAGGCTGTTCAAATGATAAGTCACGAATTAAACTGACGCGATCAAGTTTGATTTCTATGTAAATAGTTCATGCACAGGGCATGATTGATGATCCTCAAATGGTGGCCTTCAGATCATGACGACCTGAAGTGAGAAACATAAATTTACTCAGTATTATTAGGTAACCAACAAGTAACCATTTTTTTG